>NC_067165.1:22150560-22168060 GCF_903995435.1 Acomys russatus
GGTAGGAGAAAGAGCCACCAGTTGGGAGATTCTGTGAATGACAAGAAGACATATGACAAGCTGGCTGACAGGCAGTGGCTAATGTGTAGAGAGAAGCATATTCAGGAAGCGTGGAAAAGGGAGGTTCGAGGGGCCGAGGCGATTGCTCAGCTGGTGAAAGTACAGCAAGTGTGAGGACCTGACTTTGACCCTTGTTAGAAAACAAAACCAGTTATCATGATGGTGTGTTTCTATAATCCCAGTAATGGGGCTAATTAGGCCTAATCTGGGCCCTGTCTTCTACCAGAACGAGTACACACACACACACACACACACACACACACACACACACACACACACACACACACACACACACACCATTCACCAAGGCCACCTGCATCACCTCCTATTGCCCTCACTGGCAGCCACCTGGGTGGTGTGCCCTGTGATCAGGCCCATTCTGGATATAGCCTGGAGCTTTCCACTAGGTAGTTGCCAGGCTCCACAGAAAAGAGATTTGGGAAGCCTTGATTGATCATTGCTTGAGGAGAGAGGAGGCAAAAGGAACAGAAGCAAAGGCCTTAGACGGTGGCCCCTTCAGAGTGCAGAGGTGACGACATGAAACCCAATCATCAGAGACAGTCTGAGCCTTGGTTCTGAGCTCGGTAGATTTATTTAATGAGTGATATTACCATCTATTAGGACGTATGCGGCGGGGCTGTAAGGTGAAATAAAAATCACGTCACGTGGCAGATCACGTGAGAGGTTTTATTAGGAGAGAGGGATACAGAGACAGCCTCTGGGGACACACAAGGGAAGAAGGCCGGGGAAATGGGAGGAACTCCCTTTATAAGTCACCCTAGCACAACTGCAGAAAAGACACACGCATGCGCAGAAAGTGCACCCGTGGCTCAGGGGATCTGAATCATGCCAGCTGGGCTTGATGTGTTTCTGATGACGTGCTTCCGGGGTCCCACGGTCATCAGGGCCTTTTGAGGTGGCTGTATCACTGCCTGTTTACTAACGCCATCTTCACTTTACAGAGGGGAAAGTGAGCCCCACAGAGGTGAAATAACCTATCTAAGAGAGCACACAGGGAGATTGGGGAAAGCAGAACTTGAACCTGGTAATACGCCACTAAAGGCGGTATATATCTTGGGTATATCTCTTGGGTATATCTCAACATCCCAGGTCCATCTGTCCGACTACAGAGCCTGCCTAAACTGAGCCACATCGGCTTGACGTTAGAGAGAGAGCTCGCACGGAAAGAGAAAAGATAAAGTTGGCCCAGTCCAGAGCAATGAGCTATCAGGGTTGTCTCCCAAGGTCCCTTTGCTTGGCAAGGAGGATGTCAGTGGGGCTGTGGATCCTGGATGCCCGGGCTGTGATGGCGCCAGCCTGCTCAGGTAAGAGACTGAGGGACTGCAAATTTCCGTAGAGGTCTAAGCTAAGCGCTGTGGTGGGAGGAGCTTGGAGGCTGGCTGGAAGCTCTCTGGGGTGGGGAAGGCTGGGGGAGGGGCGGGGGCACTTTACAAGAAAACTAAGGTTCTCTGGGTCTGGTGAAATTGATTTTATGTTTGTGTCTTAAGTCTGTGCCAGGATGTTATTTCTCAGTTGAATTCCTTTGACTACTTCTATCTCGAAATTACACTCCCATCTTCCTGTAGCTGTGCATTCATTCCCACTTGCAAACAAGGGCATAGAGCAGACAAGCCTTGTTTCCTGTAGGCTAAATATGCTGCCTGCTCTTGGCCATGACCCAGAAAAGCATGCTCCTCTGACTCCAGCAACCCATATTAAGCCCGGCCCCTTTACCCTGACCAGTCAAGGCTGGTTTGCCTGTCTTTTTTTTTTTTTTTTCCGTTTCCACTTGCATCATTAACTCTTCACTCCAAAATAAAATACAACCCCCCCCCATTTTTTTTAACTGCAGAAAGTCAGTGGTGACAAAGATCAAGAGCTTGGGGACCATGCTCCTTTGCTTCCTGCCTTGCCCTCAGCACCAGATGCCCTCCTAACGTCACTGCTCTTGGCCAAGGCTTTATCCTATTAAGACTGCTTTCCTTAGGAGCTCCAGCCTAGAGAACAAGAAACATTGCAGGGTTCCCTGTTGCTCTTAGAATGGAGTTCATGGAGATACCGTGGTCCCTGAATGCACCTGTGTTCTCAGTCATCTGATCCTTGTAACTTAATCCTGATATTTATCCTTCAAATCTCAACTCAAAAACCACAGCGTTTAAAAGGTAGGAAGGCAAAATAGACCTGATTGGTCGGTCCCATTTGGTCCAGGGGTTGTGCATCAAGCCAGGATGATGGAATGTGCAGCTTGATTTAGCCAGGGTCCCACGTGCTACCCCCTAGAGGTCAGGAAGGGAATTGAATTCTTTCAGCGTTGACGCAGGAAGGGAGTGATTCATTAGATAAAAGCAAATCACAGGCATAGGGAGATGCCTGCAGTCCCAGCACTGGGGAAGTGGAGACAGGAGGATTCCAGGGACTTCCCAGCCAGCCAGTTTAGCCAAATCAGTGAGGTCTAGATTCAGTGAGAGCCAGTTTCAAAATATAAGGTGACTAGTGATGGAAGCAGCCATCCAAAGCCAACCTCTGGCTTACAAACACATGCACACATGCACCCCAAGATGCACACACAATAAATAGATAGAAAAAATAAATAAATGGGATTAAATTAGACCAAGTTAAGCAATGCTGTCCTAAGAAGGGAACAGGCACACAGTAACAGTGACTGCTTGCTTCCCAGTGATGCTATGTTCTCTGGACTTTGATTACAAATTCTCCCTCTGTTATCTTCAGTTTGCCTGTGTACCAAGTGCACTATTATTTAATTAGCATGTTTCAAGGCTTCCTCTGTGTACTTAGAACTTCATTTTTAAGTACATTTATTTCTAACACCAGTACAAATGAAAAGCCAATATTATTTGCTGAAAATAGGAGGGATTCTTAATTTTTTTTTTTAACAATAAAAACAAAACCGTGTTATTAAATTCATTTCGGAGACAGTGGCCTGCTAAAAACAACCCCAAGCCTGTGGCCTTGTTCTCTTTGTTAAAAAGAGAGATTATCAAGTGTTAGAGAGGTGTAAAGACACACTAACACCAAACGGAGCCTCTCTCCCTGATGTAATCAGAAGGCCCAGGGAAGAATTGAAAAGGAAATTACTTTCTCACTGTGTGATTTGATGTGATGTGGCGGCACCTTCGCGCAGACTCGGCAAGTCACGTGCATGCCACTCAGGATCTTCCGAGGTGCCGCCGGTGCTCCCTGCTCAGCACTCTCCAAGGCATTGTGTTTGAGCTTGGCCAGAATTACCGGATGAGTGACCCAGTACAGGGAGGCTGAGGACCCAGTCGGTTATTGGAAGGACTGAGGCATACAAACAGTATGTTTCATCACTAGGAAATCTTCTCTTTGTCCCCTTCGCCTTCAAGGTGAATGGAAGTAGATGACAGCTGTGTCTCTCCCACCTCCCCTCTTCCCTCCCTCTACCCTGCCACTATCTTTACCCTTCAGAGATGTTATACTTCTTAGCTCGCCCCTACAGTCTTCCCAAAGGGACCCTTCCTTCTACACAGTGCAAAACCTGAGATCCACCCTTGACACTCCCGTTTCATTATCCATGTCACCAGGATTATTTCCCTGCTGCACTCAGTCTTTCCACTCCCTAAATGATACCTCTCTCCCTCTCTCTCTGTCTTTCTCTGTCTCTCTGTCTCTGTCTCTCTCGCTCGCTCGCTCTCTCTGTCTCTCTTCCTTTTTGTTTGTTGCTTTCCATGACACTCACCATTCTGAGCTACTGCAAACACTTCTTCTGAGTGGTTCATTGTGTGCCCCCCTAGCCTTCCAATCCACGTCCACCTTTCCTACTGAGTGATCCTGTCAGAATGTGCATTGTAACACTTGCTTGCTTGTATTAAGACATCAGTGGTTCTTTGAGATTAAGATAAAACCTCTGGCAAGCCTCATCTTTGTCTGACCTACCTCAGTCTCCCATCCTGAGCCCACATTACCTGCCTGCTCCATTCCTGGCCTGGAGACAGCCCTCCCCTGTCTTTTTCCCACTCTCTTAATCTACTACCCATTCAGTTTATTCCTTCCCATCCTTACACCTTCTCTGGTCCTCAATACAAAGCTAATCCATTCCTTGGAAGACTGTCATAGATAAGCATAAATTTGTGCATCCACCCGTGTGCATACATGTCTCTCTCTCTCTCTCTTTCTCTCTCTCTCTCTCCCTCTTCCCCCCTTCCCTCCTCTCCTCCTCTCTCTCTCCCTCCTTCTCCCTGTCTCTTTCTCTCCCCCTATCTCCCCCTCCTCTCCCCCACCTCTCTTTCTTCCTCTCTCCCTCTCTCTCCCCCCCTCCTTCTCTCCCCCACCTCTCTTTTTCTCTCTCCCCTCTCCCTCTGTCTCCCCCCCTCCTTCTCTCTCCACCCCCCAGACAAAAGGCTCTTTGGGAGAAGGAGAAGGGCCTGCTTTGTTGATTGGTGCTTCCCAACCATTAGCCCAGAACTGGCTCTCACTGTTGTTTATTTAAAATCACAAATAAACACTTGCCACAAAGCAAACCATGTCTTTAACATTTGAATTGACAAAGGAGAAAGTGTGCTGACTTAGAAGATGAGAAGCCATATATTAAATGTTGAATGTATTTGGTGGGAGGCTTGGAAGCAGAGAAGATTTAAAATCCTGGCTGAAATATGTTTAGGGACAACTGGCATTTCTTGCTTAGTTGGTAGAAATCAAAATATTTTTAAGTTGGTAAGAGAGACATGAGACTTCATTTAAAAAATGGGGGGGGGGGGAACCCCAGTGGGCATGAGTACTTGCCTTCTTATGTCCACAGAAAGGAAAGGAGCAGTGGGCATGTTTGAATTCCAAAAAATGGGCTGAGAAAAGGCTCACCAAAGGACACCTACCCACCGTGTCTTGCTCCTTCTGAGAATTAGGCCAGACATGGGAAAACTCCACCTGAGACAAATGGACATATACTTGATCCAACCCAGAGAGGGAATCAGTAGGAAGACATTGGAATGTGAGAACAAGGCTAGCAGATTTATTAGTGAGTAAAACATGTGCCTCCAAATATGGGAACCTGAGTTTGCACCCCCAGACCCCATGTAAAAGGCATGTAAAAAGTGGTGTGCTCTTGCACTCTCAGTACTTGACAATGGGAGGCAGAGGCATCAGGATCCATGGAAGTGTTCCGGGTTCATCTGGCCTACACAACAAAGTTCCAGACCCATGAGAGATCCTGCTGTCTGTAACAAAAAGTGGTGGGAACCTGAAAAACCAACACCAAGGCATGAACACACCCATCATGCACACTCACAGGTGAGCTTGCCTACTTGCGCGTGCACACAAACACACTTGCCAGAGTCTCTTGGTTTTTGTCTCTGGCTATGCAGATTAGGTGAGGGAAATGCATTATATGTAGGTTTTAAAACCCAAGTATCCTCTTCCCGTTATGTCAATTAGGCCATGAGGGCCAAGGGCATGGCATGTGGACAGAACAGGCTCTCATGAAATTAGTATGAACATACTGTATGCCCATGGTCAGAGCACAAACCCCAGAACTTCCAATTGTGCTGCCTCTTAGACAGTGGACCTATCAGAGATGTCAACTACAGAACACGTTTGACCATCAATACCAGACTGCAACTGGGGAAACCAGTGGCATGCTCACAGTAACTTGCAGAAATTGATTGTTACATTTTCTGGAATTTTTTCAACTGCATATCAGGGGGTATATTACTATTTTAAGTTCAATTCTCTAAATCTACAAATCGATAAATTGTATTTAAAACACAGGTAGTTGGGGCTCACAATTACCTGTAACTCAAACCCCAGGAGAGTTAACAAACACCCTCTTCTGGTCTCTGTGATACCTCTATACATTTAATACACACACACACACACACACACACACACTCATGCACACACATAAATTAAACAATAACACTAATAAATACATAGAAAGTATCTAGAGTTCATCACGTCATAATTATCTTATTATGTCTGTGCTCTTGAGATTATTTACATCTGCTGCACATGTGTGGTGGAAACACTGCCTCGTGGTACCCTTTCCCCCATCCCTTCCCCACTGTGCTCAGTGGCATCATGCTGGTGGTTTGAAATCAGCCATGGTGGGACTGTTTACACCATGGAAATCAGGAAAGGATATGAACCCCGGCATCAGTTACTGTTTTGTTGATTGTCTAGACTTTAAAAAAAAAATGGACGGGTAAAATGTTAATAATGCAGATTAAATGGAAAAGCCTGCCATGTCTGTAAATGTTACATAGAGGGACACACAAGGGGGAGAAACCTTCCTCCAGTGTGTGGAGTGTTATCCAGCTTGGCAAAGCAGCTGCTCTCAGCATTGATGAATGGAAGGAGACCTGGCAAGCCTTCATTGTGTCACGTATGTCCTACTCCTTAATGCAGAGAAAATGCCAGCCACCAGTTGGGCCAGGGCTGTGCTTATTTCCTCATTGCTTTCATAGGATGGCTGTGGATACAACAGTTCAGCAAAAATCAATGAAGGTGTTCTGAGAGGCCCCGTTAGCTATAGCTACAAGGGGATCCAAGTCAATGGCAGTGTAGTGTCTGTTTTCAGATTTGTTAACTGTATGCCATGTGCCCTTCAGATTTGTGATGTTTTTAACAAGCGTACAGACCTATGTATATGGTGTGTGTTCGCATTTTTAAAAAGCAGTTGTCAAACACTGGGTAGCCCACTACTTGGGACCTCCCATGTCAGAGAAGGGGACTGTCCCTAAGAGATTGCTGCAGAAAATGATGTCAATGCAGGGACAGTGTTCTCCAGGAGGCCCTAAGAGCCAGGACAGAGCCATTCCAATGTTTACCCAGCCCTGATCAGATGAGAGCCATGCTGGGCTTTGGAGTAGGAAGCATTACAGGGTTGTTTCTGCTGTTGTTGGAGAAAGCAAAGGTGTCTCCATGTTGATGTCATGGTTTCTTAACATCACGTTCTGCTTTCCATAGTTGTTAGTAAGCACATAGTTGTAAGTAAGTACAGGATATTTCACATTTTCTCTCGTGTTTCCTCCCCAGCCAGTGCTCGTAGCATCTCCCTATTGTGGCAACATAAAATGTCTGAAGACATTACCTCAGAGGGATAAATTGCCCCTGTTTACACAAACAAAAACAAATCACAGGTCTAGATGGAACTTCAGTTCTACTCAACCAAAAAGGTCACTTGTGTGGGAGGTGCTGTTCTGGACACTTAGATACAGCAAAAAAAGATAGAGGCCTGTTCGTCCACAGTCTGCCTTTGATTATCTGTTGGCTTACTTTCATCAACTAGAGGATGAGCTCGATGAGCAGAAACGGGTCTGAAGCCCATCAGGGGACACACCTGAGGTCTTGAGTCTCACACACAGGCTTAGCACATGGCCCACCTCTGCTGTTGAGAGCCCATCCTCCTCCTCCTACCTCCGAGTCCACTGCATGGAAGATGTGTTAAGCGTTACCTCACCCCCTTTCACTTGAGACCTTTTTGAGCATTGTTCCCAAGGCACGTTCATCTTCTACTGATACAGGACAAAGCACCACCAGCTTAGCAGGCCAAGGCACCCATTTATAAAATTCTGTGATTTATTTAGAGTGGTCCAGGCACCAGGTAGGAGTTCTCCGCTCAGAGTCTCCCAAGTCTGAAGTCAGGGAATCAGCTACCTTTGTTCTCACTGAGAGCTCAGAGTCCATGCCCAAGCTCATTCAGGTTGATGGCAGAATTCCCCTCATTGCTGTCAATGGGATGGTGTCTGGCACCAAGAGGTCACTCTGCTGCCCTTGTCACATGGGAAACTCCATATTCAAAGCCAGTGGTGGAGAACTTCCCACAGCTAAAGCCCCTCGTACTTTGAATCTTTCTTTGAACCTCTCTCTCCAGGAAAAGCCTGGTGCTTTACCAGGATTCCTGTCACTAGGCCATGTAATACACCGTATGACACAGCCTACTCATAGGCATGATGGCTCTTCGTGCCCACACATCTCTCTTCACACAGGCGCTACGTGTCCCTGGGGAACTGGCTGTTGCATTTGGACTCTACTGCCCCCGTTCAGCTTCACTATCTCAGCTCTCCTGTGTGTCATACTCAACTCAGATGCCCCAACTTAATAACAATAGTAGTTCCCCTTCGTGATCCCTGACAGCCGTGCTCCCTGCTTTACATGTAGCATTATCTAGTCTCCATAACAACCATATGGAGTAAGGGGGACTTTTTTTATTCTTCACATATAAAATTTTCTGTACCTCGCACCCTTTCCCCAGATTGTCTTCTTGTTCATTCTCTTGGTCCATTCTGATCCACATTCAGATGTCATCTTCTTGGAGAAGCTCTTCCTGTTGATCCATAATGTTTAATCTTGACTCTCAGCTTGACAGAACTTAGGGTCATCTAGGAGAGACCCCTCCAAGCATATCTGTGAGGCATCTACAGAGAGGCAGGAAGACCCATTTTGAATGTGGGGAGCACCATTCCTTGGGTTGGGGGGGTCCGAATGCAGTACTCATATCTCTCTCTCTCTCTCTCTCTCTCTCTCTCTCTCTCTCTCTCTCTCTCTCTCTCCTCTCGTCCCAGAATCACCATGGAAACAAGTCTCCAGGCCTGTCTACAAAGGCTTATTTAGATTAGGTTATCAAGGTGGGAAGGCTTATTCTAAATGCAGGTGGCACCATTTCAGGCCCTATGGTCAAGGACTAATTCAAAAGAAGGAGGAGAGCTGAGTGCACTCGTTCGTTTCTCTGCTCTCTGACTAGAGATGTAATATGGCCAACTGCTTCAAGCTCCTGTAGCTATGTCTTCCCTGCAATGGTAGATGGTACCCTTAAGCTATAAGCCATAATAAACCCTTCCTTCCTTCCTTCCTTCCTTCCTTCCTTCCTTCCTTCCTTCTATTCTTCCGTTGCTTTTGTTGGTGTATTTTGTCCCAACGACAAGAAAAGAAAGTGATACATTTGGGGATGTCCATGTGACCTGCTGCCTCTAACTCCTGCTGTCACGCCTTCCCCATCACAGTGGACTCTACCCTCAAAATATGAGCCCACATAAACCCTTGCTTCCTTAAGTTGATATAATCAGGTGCTTTATCACTGCATGTGAAAGATAACTAACGCAGGTTCCTAACTCTACTAGGAAAGCCACTTTCATCCAGAAATGGTCTTGTCTGCCCCATGTAGCCTAAGACAACTTATCCAAATGGTGTAAAGTCAGTGCTTTCTCAGAGAGACACTGGAATTTTACTCATTATGGAGAACCATGTAGAGTTGCTCTCACAGCCTGCCCGTGAAAACCAAGGGCACCAATGAGAAGCCACAGGGCATCCATCAGAAGAGATAAATTTTCTGTGGTTGGGCATGGACTGTACCCCCAAGCTGAAGTCAAAATAAACCCTTTATTCTGAAGTCGTGTTCGTCAGGTATATCATCAGTGCAATGAGAAAATTAACTGACACAGGACTACCTAAAAATAGCTCCTTAGAGAATGGCAACTAACAAATCCAGAGGCGATGACAATAGGATTAAAATGATCTCTATTGGTCATCCATTGTGTTGGTAGCTGGTTCCAGTAAGGCTCATCTTGCTGAGGATGATTGCTAAAGCGAGTTAGGTGAAGCTTGATGAGTAATTGGATAATCATGTGGTCTCAGAGTGTCTCCCCATGAAATAAAAGATGGAAAAAATAGTGTCTTTATGTTGGAGAAGAATGGAAAATACCACTTTGTCTAAGTGACTGGAGCTAATGTCACCAGTGATGGGACAAAGCCACCAGGTACCTCCTGATGGGATGCCCTAAGCAGGACAAACCACAGCTTGCAGTTTTCCTGTCACATCAAATGTGCCCAAATGGAGAGTTCACTCTAAAATAACTACTCTGTATTTCAAAAGATTTCATGGTTAAAGTATTCCATTGGAATAACTTAAATTTTTATTAAGATTTATGGAGTAGATAATAGTATTGGTGTTAATATTCTGACTGAGGACGTCGGATCATTTTACAGGCTCTGTTAATTGTACAAATAACATGAGGTGGTTTGTGTGTGTGTGTGTGTGTGTGTGTGTGTGTGTGTGTGTGTGTGTGTGTTTGACACCCACAATGCTACAAGGATTCAAAATATTAGGCATTAAAGAACAAATCACTTAATCTGTAAATAGGCAAGCGAACTGAACACTTTTCACATGAAGAAACACAAATGGCCAATAAATACAGAAAAAAAATATCAACATCTTTAATCATCAGAGACATGCCAATCAACACTGCACTGAGATTCAATCTCACCCTAGTCAGAAGGGCTATAATCAAAGAAACAGAATAACAACAAATGTTGGCAAAGGTGGGGGTGGGAAAAGCACTTATATACAGCTCCTGGAAATGCAAACTAATGCCGCCACTATGGAAATCATTGTGAAGGTTCCTCATAACACTAAAACTAAAATGACCACACGATCCAGCTGTGGTACTTTGAATGAATATCCCCCCCCCCCACAATAAATATCAGACATTTGAATACTTGGTCCCCACTTGGTTGCTGTTTGAAGATTAGGAGGTATGGCCTTGCTGGAGGAAGTATGCCACTAGGGACAGGCTTTAAAGTTTCAAGAGATTCACACCATATCAAGTTAGTTCTCTCTGCTTCCTGTTTGTGGATCCAGACTTGAGCTCTCAGATTCCTGCTCTGGCAGCCATGCCTGCCTGCTACCATGCTGGCCACTGTTATGCTAATGGACTCCTATACCTCAGGAAACTTAAGCTCCAAATAAATCCCTCCTTCTATTAAGTGGGTCAGGGTGTTTTATCACAGCAATAGAAAAGTAACTAATACACCATGTGAGTCTTTCTGCGTCTGGGTTAACTCACCCAGGATGATCATTTCTAGTTCCATCCATTTGCCCATAAATCTCAGGATTTCCTTTTTTTAAATAGCTGAGTAGTATTCCATAGCGTAAATGTACCACAGTTTCTTTATCCATTCTTTGGCTGAGGGACATTTAGGTTGTTTGCAAGTTCTGGCTATTACGAATAAGGCTGCTATGAACACTAGCCCAAAAGGGATGTCCAATGAAAGTCTTCACTTACCAGGAGATCAGGATAGATGCGGGGACTTCCTGTTGGGATTCTAGGTGAGGAAATACGGGAGAATGGGGAAATAGAAGGATCCAGAAGGTCCTATAAACCCACAAGAAAAATGTCATGATGGGCAAATCTGAACCCAGGGGGTCTGTTCAACCTACTGCACCAACCAAGGACAATACATGTAGTAAATACTGAACCCCTACTCAGATCTAGCCAATGGACAGGACATTCTCCACAGTTGCATGAGAGCAGGGACTGACTCTGTCATGAACTCTGATGCCCCATAGTTGACCACTTGCCCTTGGCGGGGAGGCCTGGTGGCACTCAGAGAAAGGATAAACAGGCTATCTGGATGAGACTTGATAGGCTGTGACCATATGGTGGGGAAGGAGGTCCCCTTCTGTTACAGACCTGGGGGAGGGGAATAGGGTGAAAGAGGGAGGGAGGGAGGAACAGGAAGATAAAAGTGAGTGGATGACAATTGAGATGTAATCTGAAAATATATATATATATATATCAAACTGAAAAAAGAAAAGTGACTAATACACCACCTATACCATTTTTATGTATATGCTTGAAGGGATCAAAGCCAGCAGAGAGCAGAGAAGCTGCACACCCATGTTTACTTCAGCCCTCTTCACAACAGGCATTATGGAATCATCTCATTAGTGGGTGAATGGATGAAGAAAATATGGCACCTACACAAAATGTTATTCATCCATTAAAGAGAATGAAAGTGTGTCATTTCCAGGAAAACGGAAGGCACTAGGGATCAGCCTGTTAAGTGAAGTAAGCAAGACTTGGTAAGACAGGTACCACATTCCTCGTATTAGAAAACCCACAGTTGCCTGATATTTATAATTGTTCTGTCACTCTGCAAAAATAAAACAGCCTTGCTCATCAGAGATACATACTAATATATTGCAAGCCAAGGGACAGCCTATCAGGAACTTGTTTTCAAAGGGCTTGGAGGATGATAGTGTTAAAGGAAGGGTGATCATGTGAAAACAGCAAGATGAAAAAGTTAGAGAAAGTGCATTAAAGGCATATGGGAACTTTTTTTTTTTTTTTTTTTTTTTTGCAGCTTTCTGTATATTTGAAATCATTTTGAAATAAAGCTTATCAAGAGAAAAGGACATACAGTAAGCACAGCCCTGCCCCATCTCTTCTCCCTTCCTCTGCCCCTCTCTGCAGTCTTTGCCATCTTTGAGTGCAGTACATATCTTGCTTAACTGTCAAAACTTCCCCCAGAAAGCAGGCACTGTTACTATTTTCTGCCCTTATGATCCGACCCCCCCCCCTCAGGACTGCCTCTTCCTCTGGGGAGCCACAGGCTGCTCCCTTC
This sequence comes from Acomys russatus, assembly GCF_903995435.1. Classification (NCBI taxonomy): domain Eukaryota; kingdom Metazoa; phylum Chordata; class Mammalia; order Rodentia; family Muridae; genus Acomys; species Acomys russatus. The sequence continues at coordinate 22,162,996 of NC_067165.1, forward strand.
CTCCTGCCTTTCAGATGCTCACAGCATTGTTCCTGTCTTCCTTGACTAGATTGCAAACTCCATGAGAGCAGCTGCTTCACCTGCTGCTGGTCCCTCTGCCTCCTCCCACAGCGCCTGACAAACTCTTCACACTCATTAAACACCTCCATTACCATTACCAAGAAGAGACTTAGCAAAAATCATAGGTGGTAGCACCAGGCATTGGATAAGGTCAAAATGATTCTGGAATCGCAAACAACTCTACAGTGTCAGCTCTGCTTTTCCAAGAAGCTCTCAAGCTTACATCCACTCACAGCGACACAACTCTTTGAGACACTTCTTGGACATGGTTCCCAACAGCCTTCACTCCTGGTATTTGTGTCTTTGGGAGACCTTCCCCCCTTTGATTGTTGACTGGATTTTTTAATTTACTTTCAATAAATAGAATATGGTAATAAAGATGGCATACCTCTTTCACAATGGGCTAGGTATAAAAGTACCCTTTCTGGTACTTTCTCTGCCTTGTTTTTGACTTACCTCCTTGACATGCTCATTGGAAGGGTCCATGGGGCAAGGAGTCAAGCGAGCCTCTAGCCAATGGTGTGCAAGGAACTGAGTATTGCCAGCAAGCACGTGAGTAGTCACGTTAGAAACAAATTTTCTTCAGTCAAGCCCTCCCACTAGACTGCAGCTCCAGCCCGAAAGAGAACTCAAAGCAGAGGACCCAGATAAGACAGACCAAGGTTTCTGACTCAGAAGCAGTGACAATAGATGCTTTTGTTTGAGGCCAGTCCGTCTTGGAGTGTATCTAAGAAACACAGCTCAGCTGAGCATGGTAGCACAGGCCTTTAATCCCAGTACTCGGGAGGCAGAGGCAGGCGGATCATTGAGTTTGAGGCCAGCCTGGTCTACAAAGTAAATCTGTGACAGCCAAGGCTACACAGAGAAACCCTGTCTCAAAAACAAAAGAAAGAAAGAAAGAAAGAAAGAAAGAAAGAAAGAAAGAAAGAAAGACAGCTCACCATGAAATACAGATACCTCCTTAGGGTAAAAGGTTGGAAAAGGTATTCTAAGAAAATGGACCCAAGAAGCAATCAGGCAGAGCTGTTTTAATATCTGACAAAATAGACTTCAAAGCAAAACTAATCAGAGGAGATAGGGAAGAACACCACATACTCATCAAAGGAAAAATCCACCAAGAGGATATTGCAATTCCAAACATCTATGCACCAAACTCAAGGGCGCCCAAGTTCATAAGAGAAACACTCCTACAGCTAAAAGTCACATATTGGAGCAATTTGCTGCAGAACGGTGCCTAGCTAATATTCCATCTCCTGCGTCTGCACTTCTCCATAATAACTAAGCATCCTGGGTATGTAACTGTCCGTGTTTGTCACCCTTCTTGTTGCCCACACTTCAAACTGCTGGGCACAAACTGTGATTTGCTCACCACTTTCTCATAGCACAGTACCTTTCTGATCCTCAGAATTCGAGGAACACTTCCACACAATTGGTAGCAGCAAAAACAAGTACAGCTGCTGTGGAAACCAGTGTAGATGTGCTGTTGAACTCTAGAAAGCAAACTAACCTGTGATTCATCTGTACCACTTCTGCGTACGTACCCCAAAGCACCAAGGACAGCAGGCAACAGAAAACTGGGGCTTTCATAGCCAGGTTTATCATGATGTTGTTAACAGTAAGTAGACAAGTGATGGATATACATCAATGGATAAAGAAAATGCAGAATATGCAAACCGTTATGACTTGCCCACTATGAAGAAAGAATCACAGCCGGGCGTGGTGGTGCACGCCTTTAGTCCCAGCACTCGGGAGGCAGAGGCAGGCGGATCACTGTGAGTTCAAGGCCAGCCTGGTCTACAAAGCAAGTCCAGGACAGCCAAGGCTACATAGAGAAACCCTGTCTTGAAAAACAAACAAACAAACAAACAAAAAAAAAAAAAGAAGAAGAAGAAGAAGAAGAAGAAGAAGAAGAAGAAAGAATCACATTTGTGGGAAAAAGAAAAGTTGGAGGTCATGTTAAGTGAAATAATCTGGACGCAGAGAAAAGTATTGCACATTGAATTATTTTTAAAGGCATGAAAGTATAAAAAGAGTCATTGGAGAAGAAGGAAGGGGGAAAGTATGATCCATTGTCTTAAATACATGAAAGAAATGGTCTATTTTATACAACTAAATATACACTAATATAAAAGAAAGTAATAAAAACAGCAATATGTATCATGAGAGCATTCATATGAAATTCAAAACTTGACAATCTAAATATGATACCAACTGTCTGATTTGTGATTTCCTCTGGGAAGTGAGCAGAGTTGGTGGCTGGGGACACAAAAGGAGCGTATTGGGATCTGATCTTTGGTTCCTGTGCTGGGTAGTAATAACACAAGGTCTTGTTTATAATGGTTCACTGGTTTGAAACTTGTTATTTTGTGTTTTTTCTATTTGCTCATCATATTTGATCATTAAAGCTTTATTAGGTAAAAAATACATACACACACACACACACACATATATATGTGAGAGAGAGAGAGAGAGAGAGAGAGAGAGAGAGAGAGAGAGAGAGAGAGAGAGAGAGAGAGAGAGAAATCCCTCGTTAGAAGAAAGTTTTGGGATCCCAGCATAGAATACAATCCTTGATCACAGCACCAGGAAGATCATGAGTTCAAGGTCAGCGTGGGCTCATAGCAAGATGCTGTCTCAAAAGGACTAAATAAATAAGAGTTGAGCTTACGCATTAGCATATGCATTTAGACAGTTATTTGAGCCTAATAAAAATCTTAGATTTGCAAATCTCTGGAGCGAAACCTGAATTACGAGCATTTTGTCATGGCTTGGCTCCCTATGAGGTTTCAGCTGGATGGCCATCTGGTCTCCTAGACAATATATTAAGGGCCTTCAGCATGTAATTCTTTTTTTTTGTAAATTGTTTGTGTGTGTATGCTGAGGGCAGGACTCACATGCCATGGCATGTGTGTGTGAAGATAAGAGGACAACTTTCAGAAGTCAGTTCTCTCCTTCAACATTTCTGTGGCCTCTGGGGATTGAACTGAGGTCATCTGGCTTGCATCATTGGGTGTCAAGTACCTTTACCCATTCAGCCATCTTGCCAATCCCCCATACAATTCTTGAAGATAGTATTTGTAACACTAAACTACACAAGAGGACAGAGTGACCTGCCCATCTACCTGTTCTAATTGATGCACTTTTTAAACCTTTCAAGGAAAATCATTTCTCCTCCTTCTTCTTTACCACACAAAGAGTTAGCCATAAAATTCCAGTTTAGAGTAATCACATCCCAAATCAATGGCTTCTTTTTTCTGAGTTAAGAAAATTCCTCCTAACATGTTCATTTTAATTTAAAAAATGCTATTTTAAATAGTAGGGAGCCTTTTAATTCTCTACTCTGGGTTATAAAAAAAAATAATAGATAGGCAGAAATGTGTTATTAAAGCTATTTTTCTTGGCGTTCTGGTAATTTAATAAACTGCTGAAGCTCAGCCTTAAGACTTTATGATGCAGCAAGAAGAAGAGTTGTCTGTTGATTAATAGCTTCTGGTAGCCCCTCCCCCAGGCCCCTGGTTCCTGGGATGCATCCTGAAGGACAGCAGGCTGTTACTGAAGAGCGAAGAAGATGCAAGGAAGCATCTTATAAATGGTTTAGCCAAGGGATTTGACTGTAGGACCACTCGCCCCTCCCCTCTCTCTCTGTCTCCTCTAAAGCTTGGGTTGTTAGCCTGTAACTCTCAGAAAACAAGTTTGGAAACCTCTGAGCATTTCACCAACCCCAGGAGGTTTCCACACCAAGGTCATCGAGGGGCCTCTCCTACCGCTCAAGCCACCGTTACAAAAAAGCTGTGTTTTTGGGTGACTTAAACAATAACGATTATTTTTTCTCTCAGTTCTGAATGCCAGAGCGACCAAGACAAGATAAAGGTTGCCATCAAGACTTGAGTCTATGTTTTCTGCCCATGACTCGAAGGTGGACACTGTGGCACTGGCTTGCTCTCTTCTCGTGTGACCTGTTCTTTAGAAGGTGAGCATGCTCTCTAGTATGGTCTCTTGTTGTTGAGACAATAGCCCCATAGTGACAGCTTTACTCTCAAGACCTCATCCAATCCCAGTCACTTCCCAAAAGTTCATCTCATCACAGCGAGATTCAGACTCCCACCTGTTCAGTTGGATAGGGCATAAGCATTCGGCCTATAGTAGAGGATATGCTGGGTACCAGATCTGATCCTTGGCTCCAAACCCACTCCCTGTGGTCCTGAAGTTCTACAGACCACTTCTACTCTGCCTGCTGCTTCTCTCCTTAGGCTGTGCTGGTACAGGGCACCAGCTGGACAACCAAAGCTGGAGGAAGAAGGACAATTTCCTGTGCATCTTTAGTTCCTACTCTGGTCAGCATCATCCTACAGATGTGTTTTCCGTCCAATACCAGTTGTTACATTCAGTTTATAAAATTCCAAACACTTACAAAAACTGCCTCTTCTTCCAACACTATCACCAGGAAGCTACCTTCTCTACCCCAGAGGTGAAAAGCACCACTCAGGAATTAGTTCCTCTCAACCCAGATGCACTAACCCCAAGCATGTAGCCCTGTTCCCCAGATGCAGACAGGATACACCTCTGCTTCTAAGCCTTTGGAATTTTAATAGTCCCACCCCTTTCTGTTGAGTGGCAGCTACTTCCTGCAGTTGTGGCTTTTGGGGTTACTCTTGGAATCTTTTTCATGCATTTTCAGTTTTTCAATATAAGGCTAATATATATATATATATATATATATATATATATATATATATATATGTAAATATGTAATTGTCTGTTGAAAGAAGCAATTGTCTCTTGCTTGTCCCTGATTCATAGCCAGAACTTGGCCTCATTTGACAAGAACAATTGTCATCCTGGCATATAAATGGACCTTTGGGTCCCCCAGGACTTCTTCCCTTTTAAAGTAAAGCAAATATCACATGTGTTTCATTTACAAGTTTGACCCCCACTAAGCCAGTTTTCTGCCTATCATTTGGGTAATGTCTGGGTAGTAGGTTGTGGCAAGGAAAACTTCCCTGGT